>NC_135550.1:11143407-11193407 GCF_964340395.1 Glandiceps talaboti | reverse complement strand
ATAATTAATTTTAATTTTCCGATGAGCTGCTTAGTATTTTCATCTCTCGTAAAAGATATTGATGTGGGGGGGGGGGGTGTCTGTGATTTTGATTGTCAGTATACTGTGTTTAATGATTTACTATAAGTTGGTAACATATACATTTTAGTTTTGTTTCTGTTGCTTTTTTTTTCTTAAATTTAAAACCATCCGAAGAACCGAAAGTACGCCACAATCGTTCATAACTGTTTACTGTAATTCTGTTTTACCGCTTCATCCACAGCTTCCGAAGACGTTTGTAAATTTGGTGTCTGTGTTACAAGTAACAGAAATCAACAAACTGACTGATCCGTTGTGTAACATTATACATCTGTAAGTTGCTATAGCAAACACTACCTTGGAATTGAGGAAGTAGAGGGTCGTTGTGCCGCTATAGATCCGTGCCAAGGGTAATAATTGTAAACGATTTGAGCACAAAATGGGAAAGCACTATATAAAAAAACAACACTATATCGAATCCACGATTTATCAGTCTGGAGGACTTTCTCAATTAATACTACTCTCTAATATACTGTGCTGTAGACTGGTACCAGTCCCTTGGAAGTGGTTTTATTTGTCTCAAAATGAATGTATCAAGCTGGTATGTTTTGAATTTATCATTCATTTCAAATTTCGGGAAGGAAAATGTGGTCAACTTTTCTTTTTCTTTTTCCCAGTTACGAGTAGCCCCCCCCCCCCCAGGGACTTGTGTCAGTCACCAGCACTCAGATGCTATTGACCTGAAATGTGGTCATTAAACAACGAACAAAGAGAAAATGATAGACAGGTGCACAGTTTACTCTAGCCAATCAGACGAGATGGTACTAAGACTAATTAGGTTACTACATATGTAAATTAGTCTTACTACCCTCTTGTCTGATTGGTAATCTGTGCACCTGTATATCACTCTCTGTTCACTGTTTAGAGACCGCATTTCAGGGTGATAACATCTTAGCACTGGTGACTGACACCAGTCCCTTGAAAAGCTAATAGTTACTGGAAATATTTTTTTTTAAAGTTGACCACATTTTCCTCCCCAAAGTTTATATGAAGTCTAATATGAAGTATCAGTTTCTGAGTTGTACTTGATGTCTTTTCCCTCCCAGTGAGTATCAAGTCTTCTTAGACTTTCAAATGTTTGAAATTACGAGACAAAATAAATCTCCCAAGGGACTATTGCCAGTCTACATGTACTGCTACTGTATGCATGTTCTGATTAGAAACAACGAAGTGAGTTGAAAATTCAAATGTGAACAATCAACTCGGACGCTAAAAAGTGGTCAACACTTGCAAATGCATAATTTAGTATCCGTCGCTATATTTCAGAGGCGTTTGTCCCTGTGCTAAACTTGAATATACGAACGCAACTGAAGTTGCAGAATTGGTTGACGTCATGCGAGAATATCAGGTGAGTCACAGTATTGATCATAGTGTTTCTAACGTTTATATTCTAGTTTATTGAGCGACCCTAACATCTACTAAAAAATCATACTCGAAACTGGACTTGTGAAAACAAGAGATCCTGAAATAAAATCACTAATTACCATTCTAGATATGTTCGGATGACAAATAGCAATCAAAGATTAAACGCTTGCATTTTAATGGTATTTTTGTAAATTTTCCAGCTCATTGTGACACCCTTGCTTCAAATCAGTTTCTCAAGACACGGCGTGGGGTATAGAAAATTGAATAAACTTAATTTCAGTAATGTAAGGATGCCAAACTTGATCGATGGCTATAATTGTTTGCTTTATACTTTTGTCGCAGTACATGACAAAGGAACTAGTAAACTATGGACGCTACGACACTCGAGATGATTTCACCGTTGTTGTTCAGCCATTTTTAGAATACACTGGTTTGCCATGGAATGAAGAGGTAGGAAATGCATGTAGCGCTTTATATGTAGTGGTGGTGGTGGTGGTGGTGGTGGTGGTGGTGGTGGTGGTGGTGGTGATGATGGTGGTGGTGGATGTGGTGGTGGATGTGGTGGATGTGGTGGTGGTGGTGGATGTGGTGGTGGTGGTGGTGGTGGATGTGGTGGTGGTGGTGGTGGTGGTGGTGGTGGTGGTGGTGGTGGTGGTGGTGATGATGATGGTGCGTTAGGATTAGGAGCACGATGAGAAGGAGACGGACGAATATTAAGAAGAAGAGAACGGTGGCGATGACTCCTCATCTCTGTAATGTTTTCTCGTTGCCAGGAAGATAAATGGGATGACAGCATTATGGCGCCAGATTGCTTTCATTTCAGTGAGATAGGACATCAATTATCAGCTGGTGGACTTTGGAATAACATGGTAAGTTGGTGAATTAAGTCATCAATTGTCAGCTGGTGGACTTTGGAATAACATGATAAGTTAGTAAGGCAATTGTCAGCTGGTGGACTTTGGAATAACATGGTAAGTTAGTGAGTTAGGTTATCAATTGTCAGCTAGTGGACTTTGGAATAACATGGTAAGTTAGTGAGTTAGGTTATCAATTGTCAGCTAGTGGACTTTGGAATAACATGGTAAGTTAGTGAGTTAGGTTATCAATTGTCAGCTAGTGGACTTTGGAATAACATGATAAGTTAGTAAGGTAAGTCATCAATTGTCAGCTGGTGGACTTTGGAATGGCATGGTAAGTTGGCGAATTAAGTCATCAATTGTCAGCTGGTGGACTTTGGAATAACATGGTAAGTTGGTGAGTTGTCATCAATTGTCAGCTGGTGGACTTTGGAATGGCATGGTAAGTTGGCGAATTAAGTCATCAATTGGCAGGGGTTATGACGTCATCGAAGATGCAGTGGCGGAGAACGTCTAGATCTGTCTATGGCTAACCCAACCTTGAAGTTATCTATAAGTACTCAATTGTGCGAGTGTTTGTTTTACTTGTCTGTTCTCACCGTTTACGCATTTTTACCTTGCAAGGGTTGGTTGTACATGTCATATATTTAATATAGATCTCTCCTTTTGTAGTTTGAGCCTGTTGGGAACAAGACCGATGATTGGGATTGGAACAATCTGTACCTAACGTGTCCAGGAAGTGTATGTATTTCTAAGTTATTCCAAGTCGTTTATCCTCTGTACTACACTTCATCTCTACTCTTATCGTAATATTAATAAGGCTGAAAGTGGTACAAGCCGAGTTTTTAATGCGGTGTACTGTTTTAATGAATGTTCGTAGACTCTGGGTTCATAGTTACTAAAAAGAAATGAAAATTTTACACTCACAAAGTCAAAAATGAAAAAAAGCGCAAACTCTTCTAGTATAAATGTTAAAAGTCTTCCTGTTAAAAGTCTTCCTGTGGACTTGTGAGCAAAGTTTGTTGCATAATCGGGCTTTCCTCGATTTTTATGCCAACGAGTCATTTTTCTACTCAAAATACACAAATTTTGAGTTCCCCAGTAGCATTCAAAAAGTAGAATGATACCTTTGAACATGCAGTTGTTTTAATTGCCTTATTAAAGACAAAAAAAATCCATTTATTCGATGGAAAATGATCAAGTATTATACGCCTATTGCTAATAATTCTAAAATAAACAGAAAAATGGTTGCCATTCACAACGCTCAAATTTATCCAGATTTGTTCTATATTTTAGGACGATTTCTTCAAGACCAGATTTAATAGTGAGGAATTCTACACACCAGTGACAAGAGAGCCGACGACAACAACCACCACCACCACCACCACCACCACGAAGCCAACTACTGTCAAACAGACTACAGCCAAACCAGCGACAACGAAACCACCACCAAAAACTACCACGGCAAAGCCTACCACGACAAAACCGGCACCAACCGAAAAGGAGGGAGAGGAGGGTGGAGGAACGGCATGTTCACAAGATTATACCAGCTACATGATTACAGTATTCTGTTTGGTTATTGCCGTTCTCGTCTGCGTCGTCATACTGATGGTTTTGGTAGCAGTGTACATCAGCAAAGTGGAATCTTCGGCGAGTAAATACGACACTTCTCCTGGTACTTGGAACAAGAAGAACGGACAATCCTACTCAAATGGTGCCTATGGCTTCCCAAATTAAAGATCATCCCTAGTAAATGTTTACCATGTATATCTTTGCCATACCAATACGAAGTCCAAATCTGCCTTTTTAGCACAATGTCAATTTAAACATTTCACATTACTAATATATGAGGTATAAATGTTCATATGTGCTTTAGTTTGCGTAACTTGAGATACATGTATGTCGTTTGTTTCATAAAGATGTCAAAAAGTGGATTTCCTTCAAAATATACCTTGTCCGTTTTATTATAACGCATTCACATAAAGACCCCTCAAAGAAATGAATATCTTGACCCCATCGGACTTCGATTTGACTGGGTCCTTCCCCTAGATCTGACGATGAGATTTCCCCGTTTCCTTCCTAAAACTGACTAAAAATTGCAGGAATCAACACTCAACACAATAACTAGTGTTTACCCTATAATTATGTAGAAATTAATTTAGAATCCTCATATTTCAAATATCCACCCAGTGTTTGTAACCATAATGAACTGAATGACTCAAGGACACCAAAACATAAACCATATATACCTAATGTGATAATTTATAGAATGGACATTTTCCATCCTTCTTCTACAAACTTCATATTTTTTGCTGTGCAAGTTTTGTTCGCAAAATGGAGATAATCAGCCTGGTAATAATAGAAGATCGTGGGTAGCTAGCCAAAGATTACCCAAATGTCGTTCTAATTTCGATAGGGGATCAATAACAGTACAATGTCTCTTCAAATAGTATCGAAAATAATTTCAAAGTTCGGTGTATGTGCGCATATCGTTTAGTTGTTTATATAGTATTGGACTACTTAATTCCATTGTATGGAAATACAGCAGCTGTACATGAAATGTCAATCGTTCAGCAATTACATCATCACTACATATAGTGTTAGTACATGGATGATATGTAAAGTTTGATATAAACACTAATTTGAATACCATAATTGTTAAGGGTGATATCAATAGTTCAACGTAGGATAAAAAAAACTAAATTAATATAGTTAGGCCTCAGACCCACCTTCTAACTAAATTGGCCTAAATTGAGAATTATTTCAGACAGTACAATCAATTTCAGATCAGTATGTAGTATTGCTATGAATACAAAGCTAGTATGTAGTGAGAAAAAACTCTTTTTGTTAATGTATATTAGTGCCGTGCATTTATTATATAGAAAATTCTTCCATTTCTTGATCTGATTTTTTTAAAGAAATATTTGTATTTAGGGGTACAAAACAGATTCCATTAAAAGTGAAATTGATTTCGTAGGGTTAGAACTAAAATGGTTCAACCTCTACCCCCAAACAAAAATTTAGTTTTTTATCCTTCATCGAACTATTCATCTCACCCCTCAAAATACACATTGCTGTAACAAGACTAATCGCATTGAATTTCAACTCTAGATGAGAACATTCTTGGTGTAATACGGTCTTCCTTCCTACTGTGTTGCATTTGACTATAATTACATGTCTGTGTAAATAAATTGATTAAATCAATTTTCATATGTGGTTTTCTTATTTTGTGTCGTTGAAGTTTATTTCGTTGGTTTCCATGACAACGTATAAATGGGGATGAAATATGAATGCATTTATAACAGTAAAGTAAATCATTAGTACAGTATAGCTATCTCTATCAAGGCCTGATGTGTTTTGTTGGTGCCCATGTTTTATTATTTTATCTCTCTGTTACATGCAATTTAACAATTTGTCAAGATGAGATGTCGTGCAAAATAAATCATTAACTTCTCCTTGAAGCCTGTGTTGTTGTGCATTGCGATGATCCATTTAAATCCATGGAATGAATTTATATACATTTAAATAGTGGTATGCTGATGCCTGGTTTAACCTTGGCTTTCTGCCTTTAAGCCTAAGCGTGTAGGCTTCGAAGGACAGGACTTGTGTTTCTATACCTGTGACTTCCTGTACAGAGTTGAACGTCAACAGGTTAGACATCTAGTCAAGAATCGTCAACTGAAGGGATTGTAACCAAACATTCAAATCGACACTCTAGTACTGTTTTTATATGTTGACCCGTATTGGTGCTAGCTACTCAAAATCAGGTTGGTAAACATAACTGATGACAGCGGCTCCAAGTAGGAGACATCCCCGGTAATGAGATACCATATTCATTAGGTACCAAGCTAGAGGCATATCTCACGGTACAAAAAATTTGCTAGATTTATAGTTACTAAACTACCACTTGCCTTCAATTGAAAATTCCTTCCTGTTAGTCCAACATTGTATCAGAGAAAACCTTTGGTCCAAAAAGTCAAAGTAGAAAATTAGTACCAGAATGTTCAACTGCACACTGCAGTCTTTGTCCGACAGATTGACCCACTATTCTGTTGAAAAAAGACTGAAGTGTGGGGTTAAGAATTTCAGGTCCGAATATTCTACTTTGAGTTTGGAATAAAATTTAAGCTTTGACACGGACTTCACTTAGTAATACGTTCAGTTTTATTTCATTCAAAATTTAATGTTGGTAATAATAAAGTCTCCCTAAGATATGTAGCAACAGCACACAAATATCAAAATGAGATGTTAACTTTAAGTTGTTTAAAATGCCAATAGACAGATCAATGTGCTTTATACAGTAAATTTGTAGTATTTCTATTTCTAATGCAGAGGATTAGTGACAATTTCCAACTCAACGTTAACACTTCACACTTTACACTCCTATGTGATATCCCAGCTTGGTGACAAAATAACTGTGTTGTGCTACCAACATCACAGATAGATGGATAGATTAGGAAGTCAGATTGATAGAACCCATGGGTCAAGGACTTGTAGACGGGGTGATAGGTTAACGGAGAGACCATCGGATGTGGTTTTGTACAATCTTATACAGCGACCCCGTCGGACACATTCCTTGTGTGTGGTGGTCATAATCTCGTTTGGTACAGTAATTCAGGTGACAAACTGGCTTTATATTCATGTATTAGACTCAATATAAAAAGAAACCACAAAAAAAACAAAAAAACAACAACAACAACAACAACTGCAACACAACACAACACAACACAACACAACACAACACAACACAACACAACACAACACAACACGACACGACACGACACGACACGACACAACACAACACAACACAACACAACACAACACAACACAACAAAACAAAACACAACAACAACCCAACAACAACAACACGCCAACTCGTGTTGCTTCGAAATTTTGCAGAATACTATGATTGGATTTAATAACTGTACTTATATTCGACCTACTTGTGTCCTAGCAAAGTCGACACATTTTTCCCCTCCAAACACCAAATAGCAACGAAAACTCAAACTTTCGTCACGCCTTTAATAATAAGATGTGACCTAAGAATTAACCATAACTAACATAAAGTTGTGTCCTTCACAGCGAATGTCTATATCTATAGAGAGGACTATATACAGTATACAGTACAATAAAGACAAAAAAGGTTACATTTTAACCGTATGTAATTTCAACATCTCACATTTAACGTGATTTAACGTGATTTAACGTGATTGCCATGATAGTTGTAAATTAGCATGGCAAGACATGGAAGAGCGCCTCAAAGTCCCATATAATCCCTTGTACAAGTTGTAGTGTTCATGCACTGGTCCATTCTAATTTGAAAGTCCACAACAGTTTTGGCCTGGACGATGTATTCTGGTACTATTGCTCCATTGAGATATGACGCGCTATTAGAAGAAATATTTCCTGATATCCAATACATGATGAATGGACAGGCGTACACTTTTCAAGACATATACAGTATATGCAAATTTCAGACAGTCTTTAGTAAGCTATTTTTTTCATTACACCCAATATACAGGATTGTGACGAAATACTCACCCATACGTCATCATACACAACCATGCTGGTTTATGATAACACGACGTCGGTCCCTGACCACCCATCAACAAGGAAAGAAGACCTTCGTTTCGATGTACTGGTTCTTCTGATTGGAGCTGTAACGATAATCTCTGCGATTGCTATAATCATCTTACGTATCATTGACAACAGGAAGCAAAGAAGAAGTGCTAAAAGTCACCATGACAATGAAGAAAACGAAAGTTTAGTGAAAGATAAAAGAATTGAACGGGTGCTGTGATGTTCCTCTTTGCGACACCGTTTACGAGGTACTGTGAAGAATATGTATGCACTGGCTTGCGAGAACTTGGAAGGTGGTATTTGGAAACTGGTAACACAAATATATCTTTGTTAACCTTTGGAAGACGCCCTTATTATTATTAAAATTGACAATACCAGAAACATAGTTAAAGTACGTTTTGTCTTTGTTTTTTTAATTGATTTTTTAAGGTATTAAATCGACAATTCTGTAGTCCTAATACTGCTGTCTGTAGACCTGAAATGGCGATGGTGATCGACACATATATCTGTGGTATCGACTGGACCACTGGTGTAGCCAGGAGCAACACTTGTTGAACGGTGAACTCTGTCTGTATATGAAGTTTTAATTTCGTTGATGATGCTCAGCTAGTATTAGATGAAACGACGAGTTATATGAAGTTGAAGTCTGTGTATTCGTTTAAAGATCTTGAAACTCTGAGCATGGTGTTTATACAAAATACAGTAAACTTTTTAGTCATGATGGAAAACGTGTATCGATGGAAGAATATGCTAAAGGAGTCCTCATTAACATATTCTATATTTCTATATACTTGTATCTTTATCGGTTTCAAACCTTCCTGGCATTGGGAATCAATACTATAAAGTCTTGCTGACAAATACTAAGGGTATGTTCTGAGCAGTTGATAGACATTTGGTAGAATCGGTTTTTTTTATAAATGGAATGTGTTCATAGTTTTGTTGTTGTGAATTATTTCGATATTGAGGATAATGTAAATAGTAATCATACTATTATAAGGAGAGAGAGAGAGAGAGAGAGAGAGAGAGAGAGAGAGAGAGAGAGAGAGAGAGAGAGAGTGGGGGGAAGACAGAGACAGACTGACAGACAGACAGACAGAGACAGAGACAGAGACAGAGGCAGAGACAGAGAGAGAGACAGACAGACAGACAGAGAGAGAGACATAGAGAGACAGGGACACAGAGAGACACAAAGAGACACACAGAGACAGAGTGGCCAGAAATCATATTATTTTGCACGAAGAGCTCTCTGGACCGTCACCCGATCCTACAGTGTATTTAGTGTAACCCTAGAATGTGAAAAATGTATTAAATGTATTCAATGTATTAAATGCAAGCTCCCCTCACCGTCGCCCAATCCTAGAATATATTTCGTGCAACTCTAGAATGTAAAAAGTGTATTAAATGTATTAAATATAAGCTCCTCGGACAGTTGTCCGATCCTGGAATGTATTTTATGCAACCATAGAATGTAAAATGTATTAAATGTAAAATAGTCAAGTACTGGCCATAGCTCAACAATCTAGTAACTTTTAATGGCGGGTACTTAAGTTATAGTATGTAGCACTGCTCCAATTTTTAATAGCAGAAATATTTCGTGTAGGGTGGGTTTCACTTCAGGTCTTCTAGAGATAATTATACCGAATACTAACAATCTCCTTATAAAATGTCTTTCAAAGCAGCAATGATTTCAATAAATAGTAAGTGAATCAACAAAAAATCTCCAAGAACAGAATATTAGCAGCCGCATAATGTCATAGTAGTACAGCCGAAAAATAGGTGAAAAATACTGATTTGTGCATAATATGAAGAATCACCGTGTTGAAATATCATTTTTTTCGTTCATTCTTAAAGACCAGTTTTTCTGTCTGTTTTTGAACTTTTTAAAAACAAAAATAGACGAATCCTCGTTGTTCCAACTATATCTTTGTTGTTGTTGTTGTTGTTTTTTCCATGAACAATTCTTGTACAAATTGTGTATTCACCACAGAGCTGCAGCTGCAGACGTCTCGGGCTTACAACTGTTCGGATAAGTGCGCCCTCACAAGACACGAGTGCCAAATGAAAACGTTTCAGTTTGATTTGCCATATACTGTATAATCTTCGACATGCTTTGTGCAAACAAACAGGTAATAAAATCGAAGTCAGTAGTTTCAGTTTAATTTTAACCAGAAATCACAAGATTACTCAATATCATTGTTTCGATATAAAGTATTGACAATTCATGCGCGGGGTATTTTTTTAGTCTCTAACAGCTCGATCCGTGAACGGTGATGATATAAAAAGTAAGATGTCTTGTAAAGTACTGATATATCATGGAAAAGAAATGTCCGCCAGTTGCACTGAAATACGTGTAACATTACATGCAGAGATTACATGTGATAGAATTCATTGATTCAGAGAAGACAGGCCACTACCCGTACGTAGCTAGCAGACTATTCAGTCCGATAGTCGCCCCCAATCAATGACCCGTTTCTTTTTTGTTTCTTTTTTTTCATCACAATTACGAAGACGTAACGGGGTTACGTAACGTTCCGCATATCATATTGTTAGAATAGACACACCACGGTGCCCTGGAGCTCAGACTTTATAGTGGCCTGAGCCTGGAGTGAGCACGGTGAAAACTATATACGGCACAATCTTGACAGCAAACCGTATTGTAGACAGCTGATATGCGTTGTCAGTAGTCACCTGGTTCACACCCGCTCTCACGTGACATGCACAACTTCGACTTGAAAAAACAACATCATAATGTACATTGGAATCGTTAGTAGGTAGTGGTGTAAACTCGACTATTACACCAACCTTTAACGATTGACCTCCACCATGAGGAAAATAACCACCTTTGTTATTATCTGTGGACTTCAGGCGTTTTGTTTGGTACCGGCGTTTACAGAAACTGCCACATGTGAGTACCCTTTTTGGTTTTGATGGCAAATGTTTGGGCCATACATGTTGATTGTAAACAAAATAAACAGATAAAAACTAATTTACCTATATTATCACTAATCCTATGTACACTGTCGCTTTGTCCACCATTTCTATTATTTACCTTATTATGTCTAGATCTGTGCTTCCGATTCGCAAATAACGTTTATTGTCATTTCGAGTTCCTACTTATATACAAAGCTCTTAGGCGTACTAAACGTATCAACGACTGTCAAAACTCACGCGGTGGCAGGATCTGTGATGGTAACTGACTTAAAGAACCCTGTCGACTGTGGATCGCATTATATTAAAGTCCTATGATAAAAATGTGAAAGTAGTTTGGATGACGTCACATGGGCAGTTTTAAAGCTAATTATATTATATATATACATACAGAAAACAACAATATGCGGTAACAATTTTGTTGACCATACAGCTTACAAGTAACTATGTATTGTTTTGAAACCGTCAATGGAATCGATATAGTGCAACTTGATATATAAACATTAGTTTTTAATCATACAATATGTTCTCATAACCTCTTATTGATATTCACTTCATTCAGCATGGGAAGAATATATGTCACATCTCCATGCAATGAGCAAAGAAGGAATAACTCATTTCAACGATATGGAAGATGGTGAACTTAAATACAACTCTGAGGTAGAAATAAAACTTTTACTAAAATAAGTTCATTTGGTTGGCGAATTGCAAATATTTTCTTTCATGACTGACATTACATTGTTTGTTTGTTTGCTCTTTGCCAGAGAGTTGGTTTATTGTTTCAAAAACGTTTTGCCTGTACTTTACTCCACCAAATCAAAGATAGCGCGTTTAGTAATAATTGATTGTTTTTCCACTATAGTATAGTTTAATACAATCATTCATTTTGATTGAAAACTCCACTTGTATACCTACGATATTATGTATATATATATCATCGTCTCTGATCGCACGAATTTTGTTGTTTTAGTATTAATTGTTTTGTTTTTAAATTCAGCATCCTTGTAAGTTCGCCAGAGTTGCAAGTACTTTCGTCCCTGACTTTAGTATCTTTTAGCTCGTGACATTTTTAGTATGTTCTAGGTGACAACTTAAAATGAACACCTGACCATCGCATGACTATTTACGCCCTTAAGTTCGAGGTGCAAGGGGGCGGACCCCTGCATTCGACCGCTCTAGTTCCACACTGTACAACCCGACCTACTTATACGCGCAGGGTAAACATTAACAACAGTGGTCAAAAGTCACGTGCGATATTTTTTTTATCTCCATTGATAACAATTGATTTAATTCATATTTATCTGAAGGGGGCAACGAACTATGATTTTCCATGCGAATCCATCCAATCAACAGAAATACCAACATCAGGTGAGACATAAGAACAGTAATCAACTGGCAGAAGTTTTCAAAGTCAACCAGTGATAATAATACTGAAGTTTCCAAACGTTCGTGTGCTAATCAACAACAACAACGTTAACACCAAGAACACGAATCTCAAAACATAGGGTTGAATGTTGAGCGCCACCATCGTCCAATCACTTGTAGGTTACATGATATATCTACCAGAAAAAAGATTTTTTTTAAAATATAGCGAACATTTTAACGTCACTCGGAACATCCCCTTTTGATATATCATGAAACGAGACCGTCCAATTACATGTAAAGGAAATTAAGAATCACATGAATGTAATACAGTAACTCTTCTTTTTCTTCTTCTTTTTTTTTGCTGTGAAAATTTCATATATTACATGAAGTATAGTTAACACAATGCTTTGCATTATGTTTTACAGTTCACAGGCTGAAGCCTAGTGATGTCAAGGTAGTAGCTGCCATGGGAGACTCACTAACAGTAAGTGGTGACATATAGTCTGCCATACATTTTGATTTACGTGGAATTAAGAAAACCTCCTGTTATCCAAATTGTGTCCCTTTAAATAATAAATCATGTAAATATACGTAACTATACGCGTAAATTATGTCTCTGTCTACTGTAATTTCTCTTCGGTTTTATTATAGCACTCCGTGTCCTACTATAAATTATTTCTCATTCCCTTAACAAAACTTTTCCCCTTTTGTAAAACTAACGACTTTGACCTCGTATTACTTATGGCTTTGACATTGCTCAACCTTGGCAGTGTAGTCGAAGATGGCTTATTTTTCCTTTAGGCACGGTTTTGCACACGATTATTTGATTGGAAGTATAACAAAGCTGTTGGCTCTCCTGATCCTTTGAATGGCATGGGCTTGGCCACCTTTGGATGTTGCCCGTAATAACACAGTGGTATGCTTAATACTTCTCTACAGGCCGCCAATGGAGCCAAGGCAAAGACGATTGTTGGTGTTATAACGGAGTATCGTGGAGTATCATGGAGGTAGGGAATAGTATCAAGTAGTTTAGAACAAATCATTAGCCTTGTGTTTTATGTGTGATTGTACATCTAGTATTTGAAGTTTAATAATACGACTTGACGACGTAAACTGACTGTAAATAATGACTTTAAAACTGTATCATGCATTTATTAATTTCTTCCTGTTCCAATTATCAATTATCATCATCTGCATCATATTCATCTGCATCGTCATCGTTATCGTCGACATTATTGTTATAACTATATAGTCATCGTTATGATCACTAGTTTTGTCACCCCCCCCACCCCCACAGCAACATGAATAACAACAATAACATCGACAATAAAAACATGCAAGTCACCATTGTTGCTTGATCGATAGCAGCATGCATCCATCCGGCCATTCATATCAATCCAAATCAAATACAAATCAAATTGATTAGCGGTCACAAATATGTATTTAACTCCAAATATTTCTGTCTTGTCAACAGTATCGGTGGAGATGAGTCGTATGACAGCGTGCCAACCTTGCCAAGTGAGTTGACGGTGATTTCTGCACAGGCAAGGTTTCCTGTCTGTGATTTGTATAAGCCATACGTAGCATTCAGTTCTGAAATTGATTGCTGCAATGATGATATCAAGTGAATAAATGATAACACCAATACATTTGAGAAGTCTATCTCTCTCTCTCTCTCTCTCTCTCTCTCTCTCTCTCTCTCTCTCTCTCTCTCTCTCTCTCTCTCTCTCTCTCTCTCTCTCTCTCTCTCTCTCTCTCTCTCTCTCTCTCTCTCTCTCTCTCTCTCTCTCTCTCTCTCTCTCACCACGCTAAAGCATATTGACTATTGTCTTCCTAGTCATATTCTGTTTACTAATTTTGTAGATATTCTGAGACAGTACAATCCTGATATTATTGGTTATTCAACTGGTACGGGAGGAAGAGACAGTGCAGGTGCTCATTTCAATGTTGCCCGACCAAGTGGTATATCCGAGTAAGTGAATGATGTCAATCAGCTTATCTTATGTTTAAAACAAAAACGTACTTATAATATATATATATAATATATATATATGAGAATTATGGTTCATGTTTAGTTGTTCATGTATCAAATTGTGTATGAAATCTATGTAACTGATTTCAAGGATTACATTTGTTTCAGGGAAATGCCAGAGCAGGCACGAATGTTGGTTGAAAGACTTCAAAATGACGCAAGTGTAGACTTTCAGAACGATTGGAAAGTAGTGACTCTGTTCATTGGCGGTAACGACTTATGTCGTTGGTGTAACAATGAAGAGAAGTTCGCCCCTGAGACGTATGCAAACAACATAAAGGAAGCATTGGATATCCTGCATGCAGAGGTATATATGCACTGTTATATATGTAAAGGATAGACAATGAGGCACGTGGCTGCCGAGTTGTATATCCCACTAATACCACGACTCAATCTACGGTGTCATAACACCACGGTGGTATTATATACTGTATGTACTAATCAACCGTACCGAGTACGAGATAATGTTGTGACATAAGGATTTTTTAGATATCAACAGCCTCTGTACAAGAAGCATACGAATTGGGCTTAAACATAGAGCCACCATCTGATATTCAAATACTTTGGTTCGATGTGAAATCTGTAACTTTACTTATGACTCTATGACTCTCCAATACATACATACATACATACATACATACATACATACATACATACACACATACACACATACACACATACACACATACATACATACATACATACATACATACATACATACATACATACATACATACATAGACATACATACATACATACATACATACATACATACATATGGCAACAAACATTTTATCAACGATTATCTGTAAAGTTCCACTGTCAAAGAAAGTTTCCATCCCCTACCCCGTCCACTAAAAAAACTGTTTGTCCTCAACCAATATAGTGATGAGACATTGTCTGAAATTCACATTATTTTAGAAGTAAAATGTCTGAAAGTTGAACGTAAGTAATATGTTGAAGATGAAATATGCATAGTATTATAAACCGTCGTTTGTTCTGTGCAACGAGATAGCGGGGAGTCAATTTCCCAGCCTTTGGGACTCCTCTATCAATGATTTAACTAACCCTACTTGAATTATTTCTTTTCAGCTTCCACGAACTTTTGTCAATTTGGTATCAGTTATCAGGGTTACAGAAATATCACGAATAAGTAAATTACTTTGTGATGCCTTCCAAAGGTACGATGTACTTCCATTCTCTCGTTCTATAGGTTAAAGTGTTAGTTATAATACAGGCCCCTAAAAAGTTGTGAAATCCACAATTAAGTCTTGTACAAAGGTTGAATGGGAAATGACCGTGTGTATGACACAACGGAATGATATATACCTTGAATAACATGGGTACCTTCACGAGCGAGAACCGTTCAGATTTCTATTATTTTATATTTCATCTGTATAAATACCAGCAAGCCTACTTCAATAGTTGACTAATGTTTTGGTATAGGAATATAGTAGTTAATGAATGTACGCAGGCTCCATTCAAATTGGAATATCAATATCCCGGTTAGTATAATACGGCTCTTAGTCAATTTCAAGACAGATGTTAATAGACTACGTACATACACACCCATCATTTGTGATCACATACTAGATTCTATTGTTTTATCACAGAATTGCTTGTGAGTGTGGAAAGTTTGGTAACGAAGGCCAACTCGAACCTATCATTGATGAATACCACGTGAGTATATATATACACAGCTAATTTGGAGAGAGAGAGAGAGAGAGAGAGAGAGAGAGAGAGAGAGAGAGAGAGAGAGAGAGAGAGAGAGAGAGAGAGAGAGAGAGAGAGAGAGGGGAGGGGGGCACAGGGAGAGGCACAGAGATAGGCACACAGAGATAGTGAGAGCTTTAACAAAAGAACCCATAATTATACGATATTTGCTTTATGTTTATGTTCAGACCTGATTTTGGTCTTTGTTTCAGGTAAAGTTTTAATATGAGTGTAAAATAACTTCTGAGTGTAAAATAACTTCTGAATATAATTTCGTACGACTTGTTCCACAGCGTTTAACTGATGAGCTGATGACAAGTGGTCGCTATGAAACCAGGGACGACTTTACAGTGGTTGTACAGCCAGCATTCAAACACACAGAAATACCATTAAACGCGGTAAGAAAAGTCTATCTCCGACCATCGTAAAAAAAGTCTACGATTATATGAAATATCTTTATTTGCGAATTAAAACACAGTTTCGGCTCTGTAACTTAGTAGGGTTAATGAATTATGGGTCATATTTACACTATAACGGTCGTCGTTTTCACCTAAGCTTCTTCAAATGTTGGTGCTATTTCATCTAACAAATGACGCCTCCAATCTGCTTTTTAAAAATCTTTGTTTCTTTATCATGTGGAGATGTGCAGTGATCAAGTAGGCGTAAAGTGAAGTAGTTTAACTTCTATATTTCCCCGAACAGCAAGGCAAGGTTGACGATACTTACCTAGCTCCAGACTGCTTTCATCTGAGTGTTAAAGGACATGCTGCCGCTGCCGAAAGCTTATGGAACAATATGGTAAGATAATATTTTTGTCTTTTTCCCTGGGGTGGGGGCGGGGGGGGGTGGAGATGAGGAGACGTCCATCATGAGTGTTATACTTTGTGACAACATTCTAAAATGGCGTTGTCTGGTGTACTTTTAAAATGACAAGCAATGAAGTGAAAGAGCTAATGTCGAAATTTATGTAACAAATTAGTAAATTATTGTTCACGAACATTAAAATGAAAACAATAACCCAATAACCCAATGAAAAGAATTCAAAACTGCTTGTAATCTAGAATACGTGTAGCCCAGACTCTAGGCTTGGTAGATGTTGGCTACGACCTGTCTCAAAAATCTAGGCGTCAGCACAGGGGCGTGTAATATTTCATAGATTATTGTTTTCTTATTGCTTAGAATGCCGTTTTCTTAGGAAAATATCGTACGAATCTTGCTGCTACAAATGTACCAATCTCTATACTACGAAGAAATATAATCTTCCCCTTACATGTAGGGATATATAATCAAAAGGTTGTTATATTTAGTCTGTAGACCTGGAAAACAACAATCTATGAAATATTACACGCCCCTGTGGGCGTGAGTTGAGACAGGTCGTAGCCGAAATGAATTAAATCCAGACTCTGGGCTGCAATTCCTTAATAATACCAAACTCTACACGGAGAAATGCAGCAAGTCAAACATTGAACAATAATGTACAAATATAACATCATAATTGAAAGTAAGAGATCCTTCAGTAAATATAGGGGATGGTTAGGGTTAGGGTGTGTCCTAGGGTGTAAAGCCTATATCATATTTGAACTTCATCGAATCCGGAGAATATAGTTTTCCCAATAAGTATAGGCCTAATGGCGTTCAATGGGCGATCATCAAACATGTAAGAAAAAACAAACAAACCCATGTCGCAAAAGTATCGAGATTGTTAATACGGGTAACATTATTTGTATAAAATTCTTTTGGATAAATAATCCTTTATTATTCCATTTTGAAATTTAAATATTTAATAGATTGAACCTGTTGGAACAAAAAGAGTGAGGTGGACGCCTGGAGAACCAGTCGAATGTCCTAATAAGGTATGATGACTTATCAGTCGAATGTCCAAATAAGGTATGGCATATCAGTAAAATGTCATAATAAGGTATGGCATATCAGTCGGATGTCCTAATAAGGTATGCAAAATCAGTTGAATGTCCTAATATTTAAAAGTATGAAATGTACTAAAACTGACAATATGCCCTAAAAATGTGTTACATGTACCACAGGCCAGTTGAACGGCTTATTATTAAAATAAGGTATGAAATGGACTATGCAGAAACCAACTGAATGTCCTAAAAGGTGTGAAACTATTATATATTATATATAGAGAAATTGAAATTCCTAATAAGGTATTGAATGCCACACTGCAGACCAGTTAAATGTCGTTATACGGTATTAAATACATGCCCAAATATGGTATTAGTACACTTTAGTATTGTAAACTTCTTGAATATACCAGGTACAGTATCTACTGTGAACACTACATTTCTTCTAACAACGTTTTTTTTCTCTCTTTGATTGTCATCCAGGAATTTCCCTACTTCTACACAATGCAAAACAGTCCCCCAGTAGAGCCCAACAACAATGTGCCAAAGGGAGGTATCAATACCGTGGCTGGTTTTGGTTTAACTCACGAGTTGTGTCTTATGGTGGCTGCAGCAGCAGTTGGATGTTTGATCTCTTTTACCGTTCTCACAATCGCCATCACCCGTTCTCGTAAGAGTAGAAAGATGCATTCAGAGAAGGAGAAAAAGCTGCTGTCAGACTTTTCTTAGACACAATTCGGTGTCATTTTTAAGTGCAATTTAAACTTTTAATACTCAAGATAACTATTACCTATGAAATGTTCATCTTTATGATATATTCGGAAAACCGTACAGATTGGACTTTAAACAAGATTTGATGGAGTATTTCACCTCGAGTCTACATCCATTCAGATCATAGTAAATTTCATTGTGTACTATTGAGTGTAACAGAGGAGTGTATTATACATTGACTTTGCCGAAATAAAGAAACCTTCAACATATGCATGCCTCCATGATAAGCTTATAGAACAATTCAAGTTGCGAAACCAAAATATGTCTAGAACAGACGCTGAAATGACAAGTAGATTGGCCAATGATTGACACCAGAAACAAAATCACTTGTAAGTTGCAATTGTAAGGTAAGGTAAGGATCAGTACATAGATGTCCTACACCCGGGGTCCTACTAGTACTAGCTAAATTACGCTAGTCGAGTCCTGACGTGACTGTGTCCCTATTTTACACTACGTAGTATCTTCGCACGTTGTGATTTTTGTAATGTGTGCTGAGATAACGCAGTGTAAAATCTGAACACTGTCGTCAGGAACTAGACTAAAGTACGCTAGCTAAACTATTTTGTATACTAGGACATCAACGATTGACTCTTTAGCTCATCAACTTCTGAAGTGACTGATAAGAAAGGTAGTTTATATATGTAACTATACGGGTTTCTATAAACCTCAACACTAAAACATAAAAAATGAACATTAAAATTGACGTGAAGTGCTAGGATGAGAAACATTTTACACATTTTTTCAACTAGTTGTTTTTATATTTTTCCAATAGTTTTCGAAATTATCAAGTTACAATCTGAGTTGTTTCAGATTATTTTATGTTTCAAGTGGAATTGAAGAGCAAGCCTGTAGGCCTGTACACATGGCCTCAGATCAGAATAAGCTTAAACTTAAAGGGCTCTACTTGAAGTGAAAATCCTAAATAAATCGCACATGTCATGGCACTTTGAAAACAAGCAAAAGAACATTATAGCAAACACGAATAGAAAGAAACAAATAGTTAGAATATTTTAGTTGAAAAAACAAACATATTCGTTCGACCCAGTTCCACTTTCCTATCAATAAATATGATCGAGGTCCCTCTTGACCTCTGCCCTCTGGATAGGCATGATGGGTATGGTTTCCTTTTCCAAGATGGCGTCGCCCAACGTGTGAAAAATATCCGTGTTGTAATATTATTGTGATTTATGGAGCAGTTTGTAATATTTTAGTCTGTAGGAGTGGAAGGTTATAGAAAATCGTACAATGGACGTATCAGCCATAGAAATCGAGCTAGAACGAGGTGAAACAGGTAGGTACCGTTTGCAATATGCAATCTGGTTGGTCGGCCGTCAGATACTGTACGTTACGAACGTAGTGTACAGTCTGCAGACAGCAGAATTCAAAGGTCAAATGAACGATTTTACTAGCCAGTATAGAACGATGCATCGCATAGCACACCATGAGCTATGAGATCGCTGAAAAGTTTCAGTTTTGCATTGTTTCAACATCCTCAGCCACAGCCTTTATGTCATTGTCAAGGACGAAGAAGATCCCACACTGTGTTTACTGAGACTCTGGAGTGAGAAGGTTGTAAAATGGATCTGATCTCGCTAATCATGCAAACACATCTTTCAATCTTTGGTCTGAACAAGACAGATTTATGGACAAGCGATAAAATCAGACTAGTTCAAGATACTTTGAACTTTTGAAAGACTTTGGAATGCATCCATGACGTTGTTTATTCCGCCATGTCGTGAGCTAGTAGCATAAAAATTGAAATAAATGACAATTTAATATATCATTGAACTCTCAATATCGTATTTTGTAAACCAGCTGTGAAATGGTATTATGTAACACGGGTCAGACCGTTAGCTACTTATATCTCTTTAGGCAAAAATATCCAACATAAATACAATAGAAAATAACTAGTTCCTCAAACTGAGAAATGTACCACCGATCGACATAATGCAATTTTATCACAGATATTAATTTTTACCGCTGGCATTCTGCAGTTATTGTCACAGACATTATGCAATTCATATCAAGTGTATCGTCAGGAGTATAGAGCAAGTAATGCACGGATTTAGCCCAAATCCTACCACTGTCATAGGTCAAATGAACAAAATATAAAAACCCAGTCAAACTACCATTATTTCTTTTACATGAACTTGACCTGAAGAGGGATATGTTTTTGACAAAAGTAAAATGAATTATAGGCAATTTTAGTTAAATTTGTCAAATATTTGGCATTATAGTAAACTAAAGCACTGACTTCAAAATTCAGTGCAATTCATAGTATCTGATGTTTAATATTCTTGTGATTTATTAGGCCACAAAGTGTATTGACCCAGTACTGTAGCACAGGTACAAGTAGGTACAAAGTGTATTTGTGGTTACAGATTGTGTGTGACTTTCTGTTTCTGCAGTTGTCAGTTTCTGTTGACTGGATTCATATTTTAACCAGACTGAGATTGGATGTCATACTTGATTTCAATTTTGAGCTCTGTCTGTGTATGTCTATGATATTGGTATCAAGCTAGTATGTGCAGGAACTTAATTTCCAAATACATTTTGTAAAATGAATTCTGAAAATACACTAATAATTAAAAAGTTATGAATTTTGAGGAAACTTTCATGATGACTGGTTAGAACCCTCAAACCCCCACCCAGCCCTAGAAAAATGAGGTTTTAGGTCTATAATTGCATTCTAATTTATGTACTGAAAAGACCATCAATGAACTCAATTGTTTGTAGGTAGGTTTTGTTGATAAATTTATGATTTACAAGAGTTGACCAAAAAAAAAAGTATCCTCAAATTCCTATTTCTCAATATTGCAACTCTGTGCAAATTTATGTTTGCACTAATACTAGAAATCTTGCTTACATATTACAGGTATATCAAAAATGTATGATTTTATCAGTGTACAAAGCTCTCTCTCCCAATCCCACATTATAAGATAGTAAATCAGTTATTTAACCTTCCCTAATGATACAGCTCGTTTCAAGTTACCGTTCACCCACTCTGTCTTATACAAACCATGCTGAAACCAATAAGAAATGAATACAGACGCTTGTTACATTTTGTCTAAATAAAAAGAATAGTGTACCACCATGCATGTAGACAAAACTTTGGAACTCGCATGTCTGCATCTAGTTACAGTATGTTTCAGTTTCAGATGTGCCAGTATGAGTTGTTACATAATAGACAAATGTTGCAAGAAATTGTAACCTTGTTATCTGAGTGTAGAATATACAGTTTTCTGATTGGCTTCTATGTGGTTACGTTGTATCAAACAGAGCCAGTGAATGGTAACTCAAAACATGCTGTACCTATTTTTTCTATAATGTGTTCCTGTATGAAATACAGACATGTGTATTTTTTGTAGGGTTGGGTTTTAATATTCGTGGAGGAATTGACCAGCCATACATCCATCATGACAAGGGTATCTTTGTTACTAAGATAAGGGACGATGGAGCTGCTGCAAAAGATGGAAGAATTAATGTTGGGGATAAAATTTTGAGTGTAAGTATGAATTCAACCAATATTGATTTTTAACAATACCGTGAAATTTGCTTTGCTGACAGTTTCTCTCAGTAGTTGATAATCAACATGTTAGAAAAGGTTTTCCTGGACTAGAGTGAGAAACAGGGTGGCTGTAAAATGTTAGCAAAGGTTTTCTTGGACTAGAGTTAGAAACTGGACATCTCAAACAGGATGGCTGTAAAATGTTAGAAAAGGTTTTCCTGGACTAGAGTTAGAAACAGGATGGCTGTAAAGAATCAATGTTTGATGCTTTCAACCCATGGTTTATGAGTTCGTTGATTAAACTAGAACCAGTCCAACTACTGTATATAGGTGCCAGTGGATCAATTTTTAAGTAATAAAACCTGTTTTGGAACCCAATCCTTGCTTCATTGTCTGACTCATGGTTTATCTTTGATACCCCTCACTACTAGCTCAGTCAAAGATTTCTGTCTGTTTGCAGGGTTACAATTTACACCGGCATGTAGTCGCACACATGATGTACAGCAGTGGCAAACTAAGTGTTGTCAATGTCTTTGCTCTTCAGATGTAGGCAGCTTA
The DNA here is from genome assembly GCF_964340395.1 of Glandiceps talaboti. Classification (NCBI taxonomy): domain Eukaryota; kingdom Metazoa; phylum Hemichordata; class Enteropneusta; family Spengelidae; genus Glandiceps; species Glandiceps talaboti. Next base: position 11,170,790 of record NC_135550.1, on the reverse strand, counting down.
TATGTCTAGCTGTGTCATAATTATTGTTGGCTGAAGAACGCAAACCACTTGCTGTAGAATGCAAACCACTTGTAAAATGCAACCCATTGGCTTTAGAATGCAAACCATTGAGTTCAGTATGTCTGTGATATTAACCGCACAGCATAACATGAGGCAATGATATTCACCCCTTTGGTAATAACTTGGACATTACAAACTTGACAACAACATGTAAGGATCACATTTAGACATCAGGAAGAGCATTTATTATGTAACAATTGATGGTATTAGTTAAATCAAGTGGAATGATGAAACTATATTAACACCAAGGGTTGCTGACTATAATCATTAACTATCTAAGTGGTGAAAGTTATTATCTGATGTAGTACTGTAGGATTAACATCAAAGACAAAAAAACTCACTAGGATTCTTACTACAGTCATCAATGATCATTGACACAACTGAGGTATATTTTGTTTATTGACATAGAATTTTGTCTATGTCTACAAAACTAAAAGCAAGCTTAGTTAGTGTGCCACTGCTGTATAGTAGTGGATATAGTGGATACAGGTTACTTAACTCTTTGTTGTCTCTTAATTCACATCAGATCAATGATACATCAGTAGAAGATGTTCAACATGATGACGCTGTCGCCTTGTTTGTCAGAGCAGGGGATTCTGTTAAATTGCTAGTACAACCCGGTGCAGAGAGGACAATCCTGGTAAGTTCTATACTACGCCTCATTCTCTAATAACATACCATGAAATGTACAGGATTCACGACCAGTCATCTTGTTACAAAATTCAAGAAATTACGAATATGATGACTTCTATTAGGTTTTGAATATTGTCATTTTTCTTCAAGTTCTGATTGAAACAAAATAAAGGGGCAAGTTAAAATGAAAATAAAATGAATTGGTGATAAAGAAATTTTTTTTTTTTAGACAACTATAAAGGGTATTATAATTGAAAGACAGTTATTTGCAGGGTACAAAAATGTAATCATGAACGATCCACTGTAAATCGAAATATACTACCCTTGTAGTATGTGGTATTGTAAATCGGTAATTGTGGTATTGTAAATGGGTAGTATGTGGTATTGTAAATGGGTAATTGTGGTATTGTAAATGGGTAATTGTGGTATTGTAAATCGGTAATTGTGGTATTGTAAATGGGTAGTATGTGGTATTGTAAATGGGTAATTGTGGTATTGTAAATGGGTACATGTGGTATTTTAAATGGGTAATTGTGGTATTTTAAATGGGTAGTATGTGGTATTGTAAATGGGTACATGTGGTATTTTAAATGGGTAGTATGTGGTATTGTAAATGGGTAATTGTGGTATTGTAAATGGGTAATTGTGGTATTGTAAATGGGTAGTATGTGGTATTGTAAATGGGTAATTATGGTATTGTAAATGGCTAAATGTGGTGTTGTAAATCGGTAATTGTGGTATTGTAAATGGGTACATGTACACTATATATACATCTGTGGTGCTCAGGGGTTAACTTTATCCCAACTATATCACTGTCATCAATAATTTTGTCTAAGGTCATTCAAACTTTAAAAAACCCAAAACTTTCTGACAGAAATTGTTTAGGGTAATATTATAACCCTTTTAAAAATTATTGTGAAGTTTGAAAACTTTACTGTTACAAATGTGTCAAGTAACTCCCTTCAACTAATGTGGACAACACACATCACTAACAATCTGTTTATTCTATGTAATAATGTTGCAGTATTTTAATTCCAAGGCATATTTTTCTTCCTACAGGAAATGCATGAGAGTGCTGTCTATGACAGACCACCAGCTAGAGCGGAGAATTCTACTACTTGGGTCTTACCCCTTGTGGTAATTGGGGTGGCCGTCATAGGGGGAGTTTTCTACTTTAAGTTAAGATAACGCTGACTTAGACTATATAAGTTACAAACTGTACATTATTAGTTGACAAAGCTATTGTAGAATTCCATACAGTAATACTTTAAATCAATTTATAGTTACACTGTAACTGTTCAGTTTCACAAACTTTTTAATGCTTACTGGTAGTCTTAGTGGTAGCCATACTGTCTCAGGACTTTGGTCATAGTTCTTTTCAAACATAATGATGAAAAAATGAAAATGTTCAATTGCTGTTTGGTGCCCATTTTTGATATGGAAAATGACAGTTACAGCCACTATTTGGTATTAGAATCGGTTGACCCATATATAGGCAAAGTGGAAGATATGAAGTATAGTGCATGCTGAATTGAGAATGTAATTAACATCAGAGTGGACCAAAGCTATGATTAATGTAATTAACAAAGAAATGTGCAAGTGAAATCAACAGCAGTTTATGGAACTCATAGAAACATTAACTAGATTTGGATCACATTATGAATAATCTTAAACTGTCAATATAACAATGCCCACCTATACAGAATTACATGGATAATTGGATATAAGATGTATTATAATATGTCACTAGATACCATTTCAAAATATGTATTTAAATGGAGTACATGTACAGGCAGTCAGTACAGTATCATAGATCTGAAAAAAAAAATACACTCCATATATTAGATTTGATTATCTCATTGAACAATGTTTGTCATTGCTTGAGATTATTTTATTACTAACAGCACTGAAGTTATGAAAATTGGAAAATTTAAACTTTTTTTTTTATGTTGTACTATTTGGAGTAAATGTTTGTACATATATGTATGCCATTCAGGTGTGTGAGATGACCATGGAATTCATTTAAAGTGGCCATATGGATGAGAATTTGGGTATTTATTTTGGATATTTAATTTATAACACAACTTTACTATGGTTTTCTACTTTAAAAAAAAAATTAAGTTGAAGTAACTTATACCAATTATGTGTGTGTAAGTCAAGAAATTGCAAAAAGATGCAAAAAGTGTAAAGAGTTTGTTTTTGTATATACATGTTACATTAACAAATATTTTTATTTACACATTGTTTTAATGTTTTCAAGTTACAAACAAGGACTTGGTATATGTTGTTTCACCTCCAAGTAGAAAAAGAACACAAAGTAAAGTCGATTTATCAATTAAAAATCCAAAATAAATACCAAATTCTCATCCATTTGGCCACTTTAAAGTTCCACCATAAATGCACATTAAAGAAGTACTTTAATTATAACACAGTACCTAAGACAGAGTAGTAAACCGAGTGTGTGAAGTTGACTTCATAAAATTTATAAAAACAAAGATAATTTAATTCTAGTCATATATATTGTATTTTGTTGCACATGAAATAGTTTACAATAACTAGAGATCGGAAAATTACATGTACATTGAATGCAAAGGATAGACATTTTTTTAATTCAAAAGTTGGGACTTTACGATGGAAGTTGGCTGACTTGAAAACAAAATATCTGACTCTTAGGGTTACTATAAATTACATTGCTACATTTTACTGTCTGGATAATCAAGTTAACATTGCATTGGGCCTGCCTTGACAACAATTTTACCAAAACTGCTACATTTTTCTTTGCATGATTAACACTATCCTAGCAGTGTAGCCAAATCATTTACATTGTAACAATGTATACATTTTAGGCATGCCAGTGGATCACAATGTAACAATTATACTTCAATTGTTGTTGTGCCAGATGACAAAATGTAGCAATGTTAATTAAATGTTTGCCAAGCCAGACAATGCAAGGCAACAGTTTTAGTAAGATTTTTTTCCAACTTAACTGGCTACCTTTATAAGTGAATTCTGTGGTCATTTGAAATGGTATGTGAGAGACGAAAAATTGCAGTGTTGAGGAGTACTAAATTTAGCAGTTGAGATTCAAGTCTTGGATGAGCAGAGTACTAGAGAAAGTCAGTCTTATAAAATTTTATTTTTTATCATTTGAGTATAAATGCAGGTTAATTTTTGTGACTAGTTTGTCATATCTTTAAGTGTATTCTTTTTAAAGTAGGAGGCATCTTGGATATCAATAATTGCAAATGGCTGCCTTATACTAGTACAGAACACTGTATTCACTGCTGATATCCAAAATACACAAGGGGTTACTATACTTACTTTTTCTGGAATTTATTACCATATCTTTCTTTGATTTAGTTGACCTTTCATAAAAACATGGCGCTAAGTTTTGTATCTTTCTGTCCCATCAATTGAGATTATTCCGTCTTGTTCTGCCCTCACTGGTCCTCTCGGTGAGTGGTGGTTGATGGGTAGCACGACAGGTTGTATCTTACAAGCTACTTATTATTAAGCGTGTCTTTATTTTTTTATGACGTTAGTCATGTGTTGCCCTCCTCAACAACATGAATATTGAGCTGTGTAGTAAATCTTTCTGTTTAAGGTACGTTGTGCACCTTTCTATTTTATCTCTAATTATGGCATGTGTGCAATACATCATTTTAATTTGACAAGCTAGCATGACATTCTCAACAGCATTAAGCAATCTATTCTTACACTAGACAAAAAATGACAGAAACAGTACAGTATTATGCTCAAGGGACACACGAAGCCGGTAAAATGTCGGACAGGATTTGAGGAAGAAGAGAGATACGATGGCTTATTGTTGTATTACTTTGCGATTGAATTGGAGTTTGGAAAAGAGGCCGTTTTACATCATTAGCGTCAAGGCTTTACTACAAGATCTTTACTAAAAGTTTACATTTGCACTAGAAACTTTACTTCCTTCTCATTCATTGATAGTACTAGAGGTTTAGTTGTTGTGTTACATTTGATATAGTTGAGTGACTTTATATAGTCTGGAGTACACTTTAAATTGAAAGATGCCAAATCTATATATACAAGAGCTAGTTAAGTATCAATATATATTGCACAATTTGCATCTTATTCCAGTATAAACTCCTATAAATATTAAAAAACAAACCACCCATTATTTAATCTGTTCGAAATGAATTTATACAAAATTGTTGTTGCTCTTTCGTATTCATCTTTTGAGGTTCAATGAGACATGTGTTGGTTGCTTCAGAGTTTATAGTGGAATGAGTTATAACTGTGAGTTATAACACCAAAGTGTTAGCAGTACACTTGTTGTCTTTACCTCTGCACCAATTTAAAATGATAGAAAGCAATATTTTGCCATGCACTATGGAATCCAATTGTATTTTTTCAGCTCGTGTATAAATAAAACTTCTGAAAAAGTTACAATGTTTCCAGAAAGTTATTTTTGATTTGGTGTCAGGAATTTAAAATAGATGTTACGCAGTAATTTAAGACCACATTTGATTAGAATCTTATAGAACTATGAATCATTTGATGAAGCACATACCTCTGCCAATGCTGAGGGCGCCCTCACTGGTGGGAACTCGATGGCTGATGGTAATTCCATGGCTTCATGAACTCCAGATCCTAAATCACATTGCCACCAAAATCTACTATTGGTCCTCTCAAAAATATCTGTGTACTTGCCTAACTACCTTAACTGTTGTTGTCTTTGTCATATAATATTATATATATATATATATATATATATATCATGATTTAAATATCACTTGAAATGTTTGATTAAAATGGAAATGAAGATAACCAAAATTTGGCTTTTTGACCTTGAAGACTGTCAAAAGGTCAAGGTCTTAAATGAAAGCTCCTATTTGATCATATGGGTGGATGATCACTTGAATGGAGTCACTACTTATTACACTTCCAAAGTTATGATGCATATTGTGAAATTGACGTGCAAATGTCTCAAATAGCATTTTACTATTGTGTCACATTTGGTTGAAATTGCTCTGTGCATGCCAGAGATATTAGGGCATATGCACACACAGATGGAACCCAATGTAGTAGCCCCTTCTGGGGCTACTACATTGTTGGGGGTTAAAAACCAGCAGAAATACTTTGACTGTAGGTCACTTGTTTGTTTGCAAATGTTATAAGTGTGTAAGGGGGGGGGGGGGGGTTCTGTATGGTTAGGCAATTGATAATATAATTCACAATTTCCAGTCTGTGGTTAGCCCAGAGACTACTCCACACAAAGCTATGGCATGCACAGAAAGTTGTGCTAAATCCAATTGGCCATAGATATAGACCTATGATGTAATTGCTTCTTTGGTGTGGAGAGCTTCTTGGGATAGTAACGCCAAGAGAAGTCTGCGCTAGTTTGTGGTTGGCGCTAAGTTATTCCTAAACAGAATTTTGATTACAGCGTAAAAGGTACAGTTTCCCTATGGCCTGTACATTTGAATAAAACTGCACCACAGAGATGACAACTCAAATGTGTAACACTAACATTCCTCACGACACATTTAAGAAAACTTCATGAAATTTTATTCTGTTCTGGAAAGATCCGGTCTGATTTAACAAAAGTGAACATGATTCAAAGTACAAATGTATATTTGTATAACCAAATCTTATAAAAAACATTTTGTGTCCAAAACTTTGCTCAGACCTGCTGAAATAAATATATGAATATAAAGACTCGATTTCTCATGTGATTCCAGTACAGATTAATATCATAAACACGAAATAATCTTGCAAATTAACATAATTGATATTGATATAGTGATCTCACATTGGGAACTGGGCATCGACATAACTGCAAATCATTGGTCTCATGTGTTGGTGTTTATCAAATAAACTTCATCCGAATGAGGGAAATACATTAAAGTGGCTATTTGGATGAGGATTTGGTATTTAGTTTGAATTTTTAATTTATGAAACAATTTTATCATTCTTCCTACTTGAAAAATCAATATGAAACAATAATGACCAAGTCTGTGTTTGTAACTCAATACATTGCAAAAAACCAAAAGATGTGTAAAAAATTTAAACATTTTAGACATTTATTATGATTTTGCAATTACCGGGTAATAGAGTTACAGCAAAGGATTTGGCATATGTTGTTTCACATTGATTTTTCAAGTAAGGAAGCCATGATAAATTGGCTTTATAAAAAAAATCCAAAATAAATTTCCAATCCTCATCCATATGGTCACTTTAATCTGATGTAGTGGTTGGCAATTTGTTTGCTATTGCCCTTGTTTTTTGCTTGAATAATTCTTTGTATTTAATACATCTTATGTTTTAGTCTTGGTTGTCATCACTACATCTGACAATTTCCTTTACTGGTAAAGTTCAAAGGTGACCATGTTCAGGGCTCTATTTAAAGTTACACAAGCTGAGTTTATAAACCTTTTGCTCAAGTGAAAATACTTACATAAAACCTTGGTTAAACTATTATGAATATTATATCAATGTCTATGCATGCCTTCTATGATATTATAATTATCTCGTGGCACTGTTAGAACAGTTTATTGCGCAGTATGGATTCTTTGACATTATTTTCATATGTATGACAAATAATATCGATCATCGGATAATTTATATGTTATATCACAATACCAGATTTGAGTTCAGTCAATAAGTAGTGACTTTTAAATATGCAGTACAAATCTCGCCCAAAAACGTATAAACTCAGTTTGTGCCCCTTTAACCGTTGAGAATGTCTTACTGCTGTTAATTGGTTTTGACTGGCTATGTGTACATGTGAGTTGAATGTTACTAGTAATGAGAATCGATCACATGTAGGAGAGGTGACCCAAGTTGATAATATGCATAAAACAAATGACGATACAAGGAAAAACGAAGCTAATAGATCAAACTGAACAACTATCGGAAAATACATGCAGTACTGTACTTCACATCCTCATGAAACCTGAGGACTCGTTACGACACTGTCTGAGAAGACATCTTTCAAGAATGTGTACATCACAAGTATTTCCAGATCACTCAACACTTAAATTTTCTGCCTAATTCTTCATAAGTGTGAATGTAGATACCCTGTTGTTTTTCGTACGAAAAACATATATGGTAGAGCTTCAAAAAAGTTGGCCCTGAACAAAAGAATAATCCTATGTAATCTTTATAGCTCTACTGATAAGATGAGAACCTGGGATTGAATCCCTGGCCTTTAAACATCATTAAGATGTATAAAACTGAACAATATATGTCAACTCGAGGCGTCTTGAAATGTTTGTTCAAAATAAGCACTGACGTCCGACTTTGCCTCAGCACAAATTAACTCTTGGAGAGCAAAAATCTACATCTGCTTGAGTCGTGTATCAAACTTGCAAATACTAATGGAACAATAAAATTTACCCATCAAAAAGAAGGGATGTAAAATTAGGATCACATGGCAAAATACCACTGACTGAAACCCAATATATAATGCATAAATACAAAGAATATTAAAACAAAGGAATGGAATTAGCATAGGATAGGTATTTGTAACAACACTGACCAAAATAATTACGTAAAATCCTTCAGTTCTAAAAAGACATAGAATAAGGAGCAGACTTTGGTAGTATGAAGATTTGCGATACAATCCACTCAAATAGGTTCAATAACACTACAACCCGTGATACTCAAGTACTGTGATTCCACTTTGTCACAGTTTGTGTCACACTTGTTTATAGTGTTCATAGCACTCAGACAGTATGCTTTTACACTTGATATAAGTGTGGCACACAGTGACATCACCTCACTTCGGTGTTACAGGTTGTATCTTTATGTAAACTTGTACAACCTTTTATAGCTTAAAGTGGCACAAGCTGAGTTTATATGTGTTACAGTGTACTTATTACTGCATATTTAAAAGGTACTCACATTATTGAACCTACTGAAGCACACCTAAACCATCACTTGTAATTTACTGAAATCAAACCTGATATACGATCTGATAACGTAATTTATCCTACATATTAAAAAAAAATTCAGGAAACCCTTACTATGCAATCAACTGTTCTAAAAATGCCAGAAGACAATCATAGTGTTATGGAAGACATGCATCGACATTACCATTATACAGGAATGTGGTGTATATTTTCACTTGAGTCAATAGCTTATAAACTCAGCTTGTGCCACTTTTAAGAATCAATACTAAATGTGGGAGTAAAATACAAAAAAAAATGGTTGGGTCATTATCCAAGTAGGGTTAAATGCCAATCTGATTAAAATCAAATGTAGTGAACTCGGCGTGATTTCTTTATTTAGCTCTTAGCCTTATGTTTATTGTTGTTTGTTCTTTTTTTGTTCTGTGAGTTACCTCTACCTACATCTGACACAATAACATTGGTGTCCTCGAGCCAAATGAGAGTGCCGAGTGTGATTACTCAACGAATGAAACACGTAATGCGCCGAAACATATGGGTACAGTACTTCAGAGTGCTCTGTTTGAAAAGTGCTTGAGCACCACAGAGCGCAGACAATGATATTATCATTATTATTTGATGGTTATCTTCCTTTCACTATTGAACATCAAATGTTATATTGTAAGACGGATTCTGGTTTGCTATAGATAGGTACGAGATCAGTCCGAGAACACCTATGGTATTGTGTCAGATATAGGTATCAGGCACTCACAGAACAAACGACAATAAACGTAAGAGCTAAATAAAGAAATCGCGCCAAGTTCACTACATTGGATTTTAATCAGATTGGGTTAATGCAAAAAATACATGCAAGGAAAGTTTAAAAAGAGAATAAACTTTGGATGTAAATTTCGCTTGTAATATTCCCCCTTTGTATGGATGAAAGTAAAGTAAGTATTAAAGTCATTGTCTATTGTCCCTCCAATGCCCTGAGAAAGACTGCCATGGAATCAACAACACACTTGCTTGTTCCTTGAAGCTTTCCATTTCAAGACATTGCATATCCCTAACATGTGACATATCTATCAAATTTCATTTTCTTTAAAAGTCTTAAAAAAAGATGTCATTTCATGCTTCTCGACTAAAAATTATTTCAGAAAAACATTTGCACTGTTCTTGATTAGAATGTACAAACAACAAATTGTAACCAATGTTATGAAGATTTAGCTCCCAATCTGCTGAAGACACCAGAACTGCTGGTTGCCTTGCCAGCAGACGCTTGTCGTAGACTTCCTACGTGGGCTGCGATGGTTATACTAGAGACTTTAGTAGATGGTTGTATACCACCCATTCTTACTATCTTCTTGCCTGCTACTTTCTTTGCTATTACCTTTGTGGTAGTTGGAGTTGTTGACGTTACTTCAGCCTTTTGGGTCCCTAACCTATCCCTAACACTTGACAACTTAGGTTTGGTTAATATTGCTGTTACTGTACTAGTCTCTGTTTGATAAATTGGCAGGCCAAGTCTACCTAGAACAGCACCAGGATTTTTTTCTTTCCTCGTTATTTCTTTCCTCACAGCTTGTTTCTTTGATAGCTGTACAAGAAGTCCAGTCTTTTTTGTAGCTGTACTTTGTTGTTGCGCTACAGCTGTACTCTTTGTCTGGGTTCCCAAACGTTTGACTACTCCAGTACCTTTCTTTATAGTAAGTTTTTTCATCGTTACAGTTTCAGCGTTTTTAGCACCCAGTCTGTCCTTGATGTTTATTCCTGATGCAGGATTTGCCTTCTTCACAGATTTCAGAGATGAGAAGACATCACTTGTTGAGGAAGCTTCGGCTTTTTGTGGACCCAGCCTTTCCTGTATACTAGTTGTTTTCTCAGTATTTGAAATAGTTCTTGTTATTTTCACCGGTGCGCCAGTACTTGATGTAGCTTCAGATTTTTGTGTACCGAGCCTGGGTGCAGAACCACTTCTCTGTGGACCTAGTCTGTCCAGTATGCTCATCTTTGTCGTTGACATCTGGGGTGGAGCCTTACTTTCTCCCACTTTGGCTCCAAGTCGACTTTGCAAAGGTGATGGTTTGGCACCGCCTAATATGACAGTTACAGTCTGCTGGCCTGGGTTCATGGATTCCATACCAGGTTTCAGTACTCCACAGTACTCAAGCACAGAACCATCGTCTGATGATACTGAGACTGTCTTCTGTCTTTTGACATCTCCCAATCTCTTGAATACAGAACTGGTATCCTTGAAAGTAAACATGAAATAAAACACTTTGTTATCAAACACTGTAAACATATGGTGCAATACTACTTTGGGTTTGGTTTGCCAATTAAAATTTCGTGAGAATTAGAACAACTTTAGCATGTATGTATGCATGTATGTATGTATGTATGTATGTATGTATGTATGTATGTATGTGTATGTATATATGTATGTATGTACATATGTGTGTATGTATGTATGTATGTATGTATGTATGTATGTATTTATGTATGTATGTGTATGTATGTATGTATGTATGTATTTATGTATGTATGTATGTGTGTGTATGTATGTATGTATGTATGTATGTATGTATGTATGTATGTATGTATGTCATTACACCTCAATCATATGTTCAGAGGTGCATGTACATGTAGTGGCAAAATGATTATGCTTGAAAGAACCCTTGCATCATCTTTTTGTTCATTTATCTACGCATCAACAACATCATTACTGATTAGGCAGCTGCTCACAGATAAAATCACATCAATAATCAAGGATCCTACATCTTTGGGTGAAATCTGTCTATGTAAGTTGTTTATACATTATAACTACATGTAATGGTCATCCTTGTTAGCTGAGGTGAGAGCTCTGTTTTCACTTCAATCTACACGACATGTAACTTTAGAGTTATTATACGATTTGAGATATTGTCGCGAAATACACCAGCCACCAATGCCAAGTTTTCAGACAAAAGAATAGGTTCGTGATCTGTACCAAAGAGCAGTCCTACAAGAATTTCAGTCTTGTTGAACCTTCACCAAAGGTGTGGGCTTAAGATCTTAGTCGAATGAGTTGATGTGAGGCAATTTCCTCACTGCTCAGATGTCTTTGGTCAGCATGATTGGACATCCATTATAGCAAGAGACTAGAGAGAGAAGATGCTAGCATGTCATACATGTAAGTTGAACCTGATTGGGCAATCCCAGTCACATGACAGTTGCATGGTAACCAAGTAAACCACACGGTATAGTGGGTTATCACAAATGACTAAACTCAGTATTTAGTCAATTCTATGCATGACAATATGAAGAAATGTTAAACTATCATGAATGACATCTTCAAACACCAGAATGTTGAAATAACTGTACACAGAACTTACCATGTCTTTATCAAGTCCAGTTACTGTAACCTGAGTATCACTTGCACCACGTTTCACTCCTTTGCTACTATTGCCTCCAGTAGTGGCAAGATTTCCACCAGCAAGTTTACCTCCTCCCAATCTAGCAAAGACTGATTTCTTAGCATCACTCTCTTTCTGAGCTGAATGAAGATTTAGGAAATGGATGAATGTTAGTAGTATTTACAAAATCTTTCAGACTGTATTGGATGATTTTAGACATAGATGAAATTGACATTATGGAATTTAACCAGTGTTCTGCCCAGGATAGATTGCAAGGATGGTTGCCATGGCGGCACTTTACTTCCCGTCTATGTGTACCTCAGGGGATATACATGGTATAGGCTATTTGGTTAATCATAGAGCACTGCTGCTTTCCTCAATGTCAGAACAATGCGAACAACATCCCTAATTTACACTTCTACAGAATACCAAGGGACACATATGAGGTGATGATACCCGTAATTTGAGCAAGGACGCTGTATTCTCACTTTCCTGTTTGCAGTCTGATATGGTCTATTGCATAATGATTTACATAATGATTTACACACATGGATGGCATAGTGATTTGCATAATTGTCAATTTTCAACACTGAAACATACTGATAGTAGTTTTTTAGTACTCAGACATGTTTATATTTAACACATACACATATGGCCACTGGGCTCAGCCATTTCTCTTCAAGTGAAAGTATTATTATGATTTTGTCATTCAAAGATTACTAAAGCTCAAGGATGGTAGGTAGAACACTTTTGAAGCATGGCAGGAACCTGCCAAGCATGGTGGCCTGGGTGGCAAGAACAATGTCAGCAGTTGATGCTTTGCTTTTTCTCTAGAAGGGCAAAACAATGTTAAACTGCTCTTTGCTGATGAAATCATTTACTCCAATGTTGTACAGGCAAGTGACTATAAACGCTTCTTTGTCACTTTGACATTTTTTATAAATCATATGTGTACAAATACATAAATTTATACTACCTACCTTTCTGCTGTACATCTGGTTCTGGGCTGATCTTTCTAGCTTTCTTGATAGGTTTCACTTCAACTTGTTTAATTTGTGAGATATCCAGTGCTGACTTAGACCCTTAGATAAAAGTAATGTGAAACCAGACAGTAATTGATACCGGTTATTCGCCAATCATTTTGAAGGTGACAGCTTGGGTGACACATCATCATACAACTTTATAGCAGAGGTCACCCAAAAGCATTTGGCAATATACAATGATACATGTACACCATATACACGCTGAATCAGCCCAAGCCTATATACATGTACACAGTCACTACAAGCCATAAACTGCCAAATGCATGAATTTACTTTGATATTGCAGCTATGAACATGATAGTGAGCTGATGATATAGCTTGATTCTTGAGATTCACATAGCTCACCTGTTTTAGGCACTGCTCCAAGTCTAGCTGCCATTTCTGTTGTTACTTTTACTGTTGGCTCTGGCTCAATATCTATACCTTCCTTACGCAAATAATGTTCCAACATACGACTCCCAGCTACAACCAAATTAACCACACAAATTTTAAAAACACTAACACCAACACTTAACATGCGAAATGCTCCAAAGCAAAACAATTCCAGATTTAAATGTGATGTGAGGTATATACCAGTGTTTATGACAACAAATACATGTACAGATACATATATTTACCAAGCTACTCCCACAATTTTATCAGGGACCTCTTACTGACATACTACTCTGGCAATCGAAATCTCAGTTTACAAAGATAGACACAAACTAAAACTATTGTTGTGACATGTAAGCTATTGAATGGACATTGGTTTAAAGTGTCCTCACAGTAGGGTGTCATTTCTGATGATATCTGTGATCTTCCAATTAATGTACAGTTTTGATGATTTCCCTTATGTTTACACGATCTTGATCACAGGGTAATTAAATTTGCACAACAGTGGCACTATCATAACCCACTTGTGTGAAAACTACCACATTGAATGATAGCCTGTGTCAATCTTAGCAAACCAAAACCTCAATTGCCGGAGTAGTATTTTATGATGAACCGTAAACCAATAACACACTTCAACAGGTGTGTGAGTTTACTTACAATGTAAACAAAAATTCTTTGAAGTTCTAAAACCCAATAAACACACAGTTTACTTAACACAAACACAGATATTGATTTTCAAATCATGGCAGAATGTTGGATACTACGATAATATTCACAATTAACATATACAAATAATACATACGTGTCGTTTGTCTTTTTATTTCAACCTTGCCATCTGGTGTTGAAGGGAGTGCAGATAGGGCAGGCTTTTCCCTTTCTTCCTGTAATATTGAAATATCAAAATTCAAATTATAACTATAAAGCTTGTACTTGCTAATATTGAACTTGGCCAACTTGAGACATGATTTATATAGTGTACATGTGTATGACGTTTTTTAAAGACAGAGAAATTTTAAAAAAAAAAAAAAAAAAAAAAAGACAGAAACTCATAATGATATCTGAGGTTTAACACAGTGCAGATTGTTTCTTTTTTTGTTCCATGATTTTGCATATCTTGTTATGTGGACACTTTGAACAGTGGCCCAGGCAGCCTTTCCAATCCATGTACAAAATGTTGTAATTATAACGTATTCAATGAAAACATTTGCATTTTCAATATCATGGCAATGTTTTGAATAAATGAAACAGATAGTGATACAATATACAAGTTTCACGATAAAAAGAATGAGGGGATCCAAATGTAGTCGAAAGATTTGCCTATCTGGCTCAACAGTCTAGTGAGCAACAAGCCAGGTATCCAAGCCTTTGGACTAATCCAAAAGCAATATATGTAACAGAGATTATTTACACTGGTGCATGTGCATACCAGTGGTATTTGAACTACAGTGCACTGTCGAAAACATTATATTGCATACCTCCATGCAAATGATATGTAGATGATGGCACAATCGTTCGTCCAACACAACACATGTGATCACAGTAATTTTTATGGAAAATTGCCATTTACGATAAACATAAGTAATAATAACAGAACCCCATGTCACATGAGTTCCAGTGTGTTTACTCAGGAGTATTTGCACTCATGCTTGCAGTGTTTTGTACTGCAATTTATCTGGTTACACTTGTGAAGTACGGCCACAGAGAACACTGCAAGCACTCATGCAAATACCTCAAGTACATGTATGCCACACTTACATTCACACGTCATGTGGTTGCATCATATAATTCTATAACTTACCCTGGCATGAACACTCTTGCCATGTTTCAATATACTGATAATATCTCCCATGACTGATATCCCCATATCTTTCAGATATTCTTTGGACAGATCTATCAGCATGGATCTTTTGATTCTATTGTCGATAAATGTGACTGCATATGTAGATGCTGGTCCTGGTGGTATTCCAGCCCCAGTAAAGAACTTTATCCACGCTGACATATCTGCAAGATAGAATTACAATTTACATGATGCAGTGATTCATTTTCTAAATTCTATGAACATCATATGATGAAACTATCCAATTACCTACATGTACTTTATACCATTACATGTATATAGTGCCATCATTACCAGTGACTCAAACGATAGCGCCATTGAATTGTGTTAAACTAAATATCATAAGTGAGCATAATCCTTTGCAATAACATACTTCCAGGGTACATACGAATCAAGGTGGTTTGCTTGCTGTTACATGTTATGTTGGCAATTCGAAAATTGTGTTCTTCACCTTTATTGATTTTAAAGGGTTTTATCTGTTAGACCTTATATGGGCATGGATTCCAGGACATCTACAATATTTCACTATTGCCATACTATATCTATATACAATGTGAAGTCAATGTTTTCATAAAATGTAGCTGTACATTCAAGATTGTACATTGTGTAATGACTAATGTCCTTGACATTTTGCTCCCAACGTGGGGAGTGCATGGAAACAACCATCACACAGGGAGTAACAAGTTTAAATTGATTTAAAACCTAATACACCACGAGTCGGAAATAACGTGTACTATATATACAATTCTTTTTTCAGTACAGATGAAAGCCAACTAAGGATGTATATGTCACGTTTTCACTTTTAATTTAAACAACAGAAAGAAAACACTCGTGGAATTAGTCCTGCTTACATGACGGTGTACGAGTCTGTATTACTGACTTGACTCTAAACACCTAGTCCTGCTTACATGACGGTGTACGAGTCTGTATTACTGACTTGACTCTAAGGACAATTGTCAGAATCGAGTCCCGAATTCCTCCGTATGCAAGCAGGACTATCGTGGAATGTGATCATATCATATTCTATTCCAAGACTGGCACATTCTTCAGTCAGTGTACGTCTGTAATCTCTCGAGTAAAATCTACTGTATGGCTGATACACCAGGCACGATCTGTATTGTAGGCTGTTTCTTCAAGAATAAAACTGTTGGTATAACGATTTACATGCAACAACAGCGGGCAAATTTCGGTTTGATAAAATAAATCATGTATATCGTTTACGTTATGGAGGGATGCCCCGAGCTAGCGAGCTGTAAGTTTCCTTGTAAATAAACACCCCGAATACGTGGATGCACTTCGATCTACCCGTCTGTCTTCCCAAGAAGAATCACTATCAATATACCAATTAATTGAAACAGATTAATCTGGTAAATCCGGCGAAAATGTTGGAAGTACTTACCTTTACTTTCAGCCATTCTGCTTGTTTGGTACGCGAAGCCGGAGATATCTCGCGAGATATCGTTACAAACGATATTCTATTAGGTCAAAGGTTAATGAATGGCGGCCTCCTTGAAACATTGACGAAGAATCGCACGAATTCATAGCATTTACGTACTTTCAATGATACATTGAGGTGTAAACTGTCATAGATAAACGTCCTAAGGACAGTAGCATTTGATTATCTTAGATAGCCGCCTAATCGGGCTTGGGGATCCGTTTTGTGCGAAAACAAAAGTCTCAAGGACAAGATATAACAAGTCATATAATTCTTCGTACGATATCGGTTGTAATAGTAATGATTATGTGATTATAATTTTCAACGACCTCGAAGTATGGCTACAAACAAAACTGTAGACTGGGACCAATTCATCCATGGTGAGTAAGAATGTGTGAGGAATTAATGTTTTTGTTTGTTTGTTTGTTTGTTTGTTTGTTTGTTTGTTTTTGTTGGTTGGTTGTTCTTAAGTAGCTCTATATTAGTAATTACATGGATGATAAATCGGTTGTTAAAAAACTTTATTTAATTTATTTATTTATTGCATCCCCTTTGTATCTGGGGCTCACTTTTAAGAGCAGCACTAACAAAAAATAAAAAAAATACACAATTAAAAAAGACGAGTAAAAACATATACAGGAACAAACATAACAAAGTAAACCAAAGTGAGGTAAGAAGATTGATAAAACAAAAATAAAAAATATATGCTTCAAATGTTA
Organism: Glandiceps talaboti; assembly: GCF_964340395.1. Taxonomy (NCBI): domain Eukaryota; kingdom Metazoa; phylum Hemichordata; class Enteropneusta; family Spengelidae; genus Glandiceps; species Glandiceps talaboti. The sequence continues at coordinate 11,153,434 of NC_135550.1, read as the reverse complement.
GTTGTCAGAAAATGTAACTGTTGTACGTATACACACACATCTAACTATAATATTGTACTTGAAAAAATCCATAATGTGATGAAACGTTACATAAAGCAAGTCCTTGTTTGTCATAATAATTGCAAAAAAAAAAAAAAATTAAAATGTGTAAACACAAAGCAACACTTAATTTTCATCGTAGAGAATCTTCTGCAGCATGACATAGTGAATGGTGTAGTACTCATCACCGGACAGTGTCAGTGTGTTTATTCCTATGGTGAACTACAAGATTTGGATGAAGTAAGTTATATATCAACCTATCCATCATAATGTTACATTTGTATGAGTTGTATCAGTGATAGCCTTTCAGGGGTTTCATTAGAGAGTATAACCACCTACTCATTTCTCTGCCAACTTCTGCCGAGATGTTTTATAAAGAAATGACGTGAAATTTAGTGAACAGAGTGTGGGCCCATTCCCGATCAAATGCATCTCTTTCTTGAAAGACTCTTTGTGATCACCCATCAGTACTTTTTGTTCCATGTCATGTGAAGCATTGGAATTTTTTTTGGATTGTGTACTTGTCTTATTTGAAGGTGAATATCAGTAATTACAACATGTAGAGGTTGTCCCCTGGCTTTTCTACCCCATGACTCTGTATAAAATTGTAAATAACAGTGACTTTGTTACACACACACACACACACACACACACACACACACACACACACACACACACACACACACACACACACATATATATGAGATGAAACAGATTAAGTGTTGACATGCTGCTATTTTACACAACAAACATTCAATTCACATAGACCATCAAGCTTGGAACTGATCTATAGGTTTCTATCATCATAAGGTATGGGCAAGGACAAAGAACATCATTGTATTAACCTCACCACTTGGGGTACATTTTTAGCAGACATGTATTCCATAGTGGTACTAGCACATAATCTTATTTCTATTTTTTGTTTTTTTAATTTCCTTCAAGAATAATTGGAAACAGTTTGGAAATTTATTCAATTATTCTTCACCAGTTAAAGATCAACCATTATATGAAAAAGGTTTTACACTCCGTTTGGAGGACGAGGTGAAGAATTTCAAAATATACAAGAAGACAAACTGCAGGTGTGTGCTAATTACCTTTACTGTTTTGCTTGCCTTCTGCAGTACCTTTCATATCATTTGTCAAAGTTAGTATCACAAACTTTTACTGCTTCAAGTTTTTCAGACAGTACACATAATTGAACATTCTTTAGAATGAAACATTCAATTGTTTTGTTATGAAAAAATGACATTAGAAGATGTTGATCTACATCTAGGTGAAATGCATGGGATGACCTGTTTCTCATAATACCTTAAAAAATGATTGCTGATTACAAAAAAAAAGAAAAAGAAGAATTTAAAAATTAATGTGTGTACATGTTGATGATGCTGTCAACTCACAATCACACTTCTAACAGTCTGGTTGCCTTAGAAAGACTTTCAGACTGCTGAAATCACCTCATTCAACTTGACCACAACACTGCCCTCAAGAGGATCATTATAAAATGTTATCAAGTTAGTATAATTTAGTGGTTTTCACAAGCATGTACCCTAGATTAAGTTTTCATGGGTGAAATTATTTTCCAACCATCAATTTAATAACACTTTTGTGATCTCAATATTTCTTGTCATAATTTATTTCCTTCAAGGAGACATGAAAGTGACAACATTCTCAAACTTCTTTGCCGTATAGTTGTTTGGTGTGTTTTGCATAAATTAGTATAGATCAATATTTCCTTTTTAAAAATGTTTTTAAGGCATTCTGCCTTGTCGACCCTCTTTATGTTTCCAATTTCCACAGTGTGGTGGCGCCCTTTATATGTACTACCTTGCATGCTAACTGTTTTCAAATGACACTGGGAATCATTCAGTTCAGCGATTTATGTGTTTTCTTTTCAAGAAGTTTTCATTGTGTATTTCAACCATAGATGAAATGAGCCAAAACAAGTACAAAACTCTATAAGCTGATTCTTATATTGTGTAAATTATGTTTCTGTTATTTTTTTTTCAGTATCTATGCAACATCACAAGGAAACCAGCATGGTCTGATTGTTTGTAATCTTCCATATGGTATTTTGATCTGTTGCTATGGGCTACCACATACTGCAAGTACTGCTGTACAGCATGTAGAACAATTCTGTGATTTACTGAGATCATAGATGCATGGAATAACATACCAGTACCTAATGAAGACCGAGTGATTCCGCTGAAATTTACCCAGTACATGTATTAAATTATTAACTCTGTGAGTTCGGAACTACTACAAAACATGGCTAAATTACTGCTCTTCATAGGAAAAAAATCATACTTTGATTTTCCAAGACAATGAAATCGATAGAGATTTCTAAAAAGAAGTGTTTTTTTTTCTTCATAGTGAATGACATGTACATATAAACTGTATGCAGTGTATATTGTAATTTAAACTAAAAAAAAACCAGGAAATGGTTGCTATTTTGATGACCAAAAACTGAAATTTACGTGTAGTCTTGTCACAGTATGTTTCCACTGCTGCAGTTTTGTCCTTAAATACTACATATGCTAGAAGGATGCTATAGGCAGGATGGTCTGTTGCAAAATACACAACACTTTGTGACAAGATGCAAATGTTGTATACAGTGAAGGGCTTTTGTGACATGGTTGAGGCCTTAGTAACACTCCACACACAACATTACAATGTACACACAGGGCAGTTATCACACAAGGCAAAAGCTATGGAAATTTCAATTCTAGTGATGTTGGCATACATGCACAGTACTTCACAGACTGTAAGATACGCTGTGTCGTTCCACCACCAATGGCCTTACTCCATAAAAGGGTTGACCGATGCGTGAGGGCGCCCCAACATGGTGTACCTTACAGACTATTAAATACTTCATTGCAGCAAACTTTTTTGATGAACAGTCATCTGACCTATTGAAATTACAACTGCAACAAAGTGCAGTGTAAAATGGTATCTGAAGCCAAAAATTTGTCTGAACAATGAACAGTTTCAGCTAACGTAGCATGAGAAATGCAGTGTTTGTATAAAATCAAAGACTTTGTATGGCTCAGTGTTGAGAAGTTCAAAGAATTTTGTTGGGCACTGTTATGTTGTCGGCTATAGCTACAAGTATTGAAAGTACATGAGTTCATTATGAATGTCTGCAAAGATGAGAGACTAATGATAACATTTTCAGAAAGTTGACTTTGATTATAAATGCGTACTATATTTTACATCACACTGTATAAGAGAGTAATAAAGAGCATTCAGACAAGAGCTGACACGCCTGTCTTTAATAAGAAATATGAACATCTTTCGTACTTCACTTTCTACAACATAATTACTGCTGACATCAAACCATAGACAAACGGAACCTGTTACAAACAGGGAAAGTAAACAACTGAATTGAATTAATAACACTTGGCACAGCATGTTGAAATTACAGAGAATTATATTACATTTCATCATTGATAAGAACTGTGTTGTATTGCCTCTACATAATAGTTCATGTTCACAAACAAATTTTCAGGTCCCCTGGCAATTTATGTACACATAAAGAGGCCATAAAGCTGTCCTTATCAAACCATGAAATAGAATACAAGTCTTTATAGTTCCAACATGCTGTGCCAATTCATTTGTTTACTTTACCTGTTTGTAATTCATCCAAGGTCTGATGTCAGCAGTTGTATATATTTATTTCCATTTATCCACTCTCTTATTCAAGTGGTACAAGCTATGTTTATAATTTATTTTTTTTTTTACGCAAGTGAAAATGCATACATAAAGGTTTGATTAAACTACTCTAGTACAGTCCTAATGTCGATATGCATGCCTTCTTTGACATTATGATCGTCTTTTAGTATTGTTAGAACAGTTGATTGCATAGTAGTGGCTTTCCTTGACATTCTTATTATACATGTATGTATGATAAATGACGTCATGAGATCGATTATAACTCATATGTTACACGTAATACCATGTATGAGTTCAGTGAATTGCAATTGATGATTTTAGTTATGCTTCAGTAGGCAAAATACTATTATTGCCGCAGCAAAAATTATCCCTCAAAACATATCAACTCAGCTTGTGCCACTTTAAGTAGCCAATGCTTCTTTGGAACGAGGCCGAGACATTCACACTCTCACCATGAACAAATGACAAATGACATCTCTGGACTGACAATTGGTATATATGTTTATTTTAAAACTAATTTTTACGCATTATTATTATTATTATTATTGACAATGATGAACATTCAAAAATACATCAGATAAATAGACATTTTTTCATTTGCTGTCCATCCATCAGCAAAGTGTATTTCATGTAAGAAAGTCTGCAAAAAATTACGTCAATCAGTGGCTTTTTTGTATCTTAGTACTAAAAGGAAGAGTGCAGTGTAGTAATACCACAGTATGGAAATATGAACAATACAAGTACAAGGTGTCCTTACAAGTGCACCTAACACTTCACAGTCCTGTTTTCAAAACCTGGTCAGAAAAGTTATCATTGTATGCCAAGTTGTGCTTTGCTTTTCTTTGAAATGAAGACACCATGTCTAAAAGATAGGATATCAAAAGTTGTATAATTCTAATTGCAATATGTACGTATATACATGTCTAAACATCTTTTCAATTTTATGTATCATCTGTTACTACTGCGGAAATCATGCTATAGACAAACTAAAAACTACTACTGTTGCGCAACATGATCATATAAGCTATCCATGGTCGTTGATGGAATTACACTTACAGGAGGGTGGCATTTCTGATCGCAAGATTTCTCAAGTGGTGGCACACTCGTTGTCATTCAGTGTTTACAGACTACCTTGATTTTCTACATGACCAAGGTACCACTATCACCAACATGTGTATTTTACCACATGCAACAACAATGTCAGTTTGTGTCTATCTTAGTTTCCATAGTAGTATATCAACAATAATTTTAGTTTGTGCTTAGTTTGCCGATAGCTTGATTTCCATAGTAGAATAACACATTTTAGTTTGTGCTATCTTAGTTTGTCGATAGCTTGATTTCCATAGTAGTATATCAACAATTGTTTTAGTTTGTGCTATCTTAGTTTGTCGATAGCTTGATTTCCATAGTAGTAAATCATGGCACAAAGAAGCAGTCATTTAACCAGCATGTTATGTCGTTGTATAAATTCATTGGGAGGAAAACAGTTGGTGTTTAGTAGAATTATAAATATAGGTGCATGTACACTAGCTGACATCTTGGAGTTGTAGTTTATCGAACATTCAAAAACAGAGATAAATGGTACACATAACACAAAAAAAGAAGTGACGGTTACTTACAAGAAATACAAAACCTATATACATTGTGAAGTATATGAGTTTGCAAAAGAACAAACAAAATCACAGATACATTACAATACACTAGTATACAAGTAAAACATAAAATGTTATCTGGTATGTATGGATAAGGTAGTGATATGGGTAGTTGGGTTTGGGTTTGCATTTGGAATGAATGGCATCATCACCCTGACTTTGAGATTTGATGACATTGAAGACAGAATTTTGGAAGCCTGGTGTAGAAATGCGCAAAGCTGAATGACATTACAAGTTATGAATAATAATAAAAAAATACATCGATGAAATGCATTATATTTACCAGTACACTTCAGGTTATACATACAAATCTTGGCACTTTTCTTTCTCTCATAAATTGTTTATTCACCATGGTTTACTTGTACTCACTCGAACAGTGACAAGGTAGGAGAATTTGTTGTCTGTTATTTTATTTTTATACAACATGCATGTCAAGTTATACTGGAGAGTGTAAGATATGGCACATCGTTTTCACCCATATTGGCCTTCTCTTAAAACAGCTGTGTTTCAATCCTGAGTCATCACATTAGTAAATGTATTATCTTAAATAAGGATTACATTTTATCATTTTTTTTTGTTCTGGTCCAACTTTTTTCTATAGATCTGCCACACATTTGGTTTTTCATACCTAATAATCCACATCCCAAGCATAGGTTTTTTCAGGCTTGTCATGTACATTTCGTGAACTTCAAGGCTATGTTTAAATCCCGGGTCATCACATTGGTGTCATCTTAGTAGGGATTAGTACACTAGGATTATTCTTTTGTTCTTGGCCTACTTTTTTTTTTATTGCTGCCAAAACATCTTGTTTTCATACACTAGATTTTAATCCTAATCTGAAGTGGCCCTTTAAAGGTATAAAACTGATGAGGGCGCTATTACAGACTTGTTACATTGCTGGAAGAGAAACTGTAGGATATATAAGAAGCTTGGGTACTCAAGTCAAGATACTGGGCATGGGGTAGGCATGTCTGTATATCAAGAATCATGTAATACTGTAACCAACCAATCAACCAATCAACCTAACAACTTTCTTTCATTCAACATATTTCAGTTAATTAAGTCAAGTGCTGTACTGTCGCTGCCGAATAAAATCATGCACAACTATATGCAAAGATGTAGACATTTCTGATGAAATTAAATCCATGCAAAGATAAGACTGCATATGACTGCATTTAAAGCAAGGAAAAGGCATCTCACAGAAGACCACTACCCTCAGGTGGCATTTCAAAGAAAAAGTTTTTTTAAGTTGATATCATTTGAGGAAAGCATTTACTATGATTAAGACATATCTTGGCTTGACCAAAAAAAGTTTAAAACTGCAGTGCTCTTCGCTGTATTTGATTTTTAAGAAGCATTTTGACCAGTAACTGCCTATTTCAGAAATTACCAGAAGGTATAAATGTATGGAATTTGCAACAACTCTTTCCAGCAACTGATAAAGTATACAATCGGTGTCAATTTTATTGGATAGAAGTTGCTATATAACTACCAACAAAGCAGAAAATACAACCATAGTGTTGCTTTTTTTTTGGAAGATCTTGTATACATGTATACCCAAACTGTATAATAACTTAAAAACTCTCTTGAAATATGTTGCACATCCATCCATACATGAAAGAAAGTACAAAATGACTCAAAGTAACTTACATAATGAAAGTAAAAGAACACATGTTAGTGTGTGAATACAAGATCATAGAAATAACATAAAACTAAACATTAAACAGTGGAAAGAAGTCTAACATCACAAAGTCATGGAACTTGCATCTGGTTCACACCTTAGTAGGCGAGATATATTGAAGCCGCCCTCTAGTGGTGGGAATAGGAAAGTTACGATGAACCAGATAGTCTAACATATTTGAATGTAAATGCAAATGTCTCTAGAAAGACTTCTTATGATTATTCAAAGGCTGGTCAACTCAACTGGAGGTAGGTCACGTTTGTGTGAAATTACCCTGACACAACCAGCTGTGTAGACCTGGTTTCTAAATAAAATCTAATATCATCAGACTTTCCAATTTTGAGAGATTTGATAATGAACACCCAAGTGCGTACTTGAAATCTTAGAGAACCTTGCGTACAGCTAACGAAGTGGGAATGATTAGCTACGGCATTTACAGTGATCAGAGCACAATTTTCCCAACCCCCCCTGGACATTCACAGTCTCACCAGTAACACAATCAATACTACCCCCCTATTGGATTGTTGGGAGTACGGCTAAGAGAGTAGGGTATGATAATCCTGATATTCATTTTTTTTTTTTTTTAAACATAGTTTAACAAGCAAATCTGAAAATGAATTAAAAAGTAATGCAACTAATCATTATCACGTTTCAAATTTTTCAATCCTTATCATTGTACACTCTGGACTCAAAGTATTAGTCATTTCTGAAACCGTGTGCAGCCTTGGAAAATTCCTCTCAAAAATGAAGTCTCTTGACGTTTCAGAGTAAAAAATCACTTGTGTAAAAATCAAATAGTTCACTTCTGTTGAACTGGAATTCAAAATAGTCATTGCTCTTACAATTAATATCTACACGCCCTACAACTACATCACCATGTTATTCTATGACTAAAATATACACATTAAGAAAAAAGCAGGCAAAAAAATCTGGATAAAATTATTTACTAATTTCATACACTTTTTTTTGGAAGTATCTCTTGATCTGGTATAGTCAGAAACAAGTTATCATTTTGTACATGAAATTTGAAGGCTGGTTTACATTGAAGGATCCTTTCATTAACCAATATAAACTTTTGATTTCAATTCATTCGGTCTTCGCAAGGGCACAGACTGATTCTTTTTCCAAACCTGTACTTTTCAAGCAGATGGGGTGCCGACAATAAATCAAATATCTGAGAGCCTATTAAAAATGGCTTCTTTGTGAAACATGTCTTTTTCAACTGGTGGGTGCCAGCAATATATCAAATATCAAATATCCAAGAGCTTAAAAACTGCTTCTTTGCAAAACATGTCTTTTACAAGTGGTGGGGGGGTACTGGCAATAAATCAAATATCTACGAGCCTAAAAAGTGCCTCTTTGCAAAACATGTCTTTTACAAGTGGTGGGGGGTACTGGCAATAAATCAAATATCTCAAAAGCCTAAAAATTCACTAATAGTCATACCTGTACATTTCATCTATCCCTGCATTCTATATATACACATTATACCAACACAGTTTGAAATCTGACGTCAGTAAGTACATACCTTTCCACTGTCATTACTCACAATTTAGAAATGAAGTCCTGTGTATCTAATATTTCAGAATACAATATTCCTGTACCATACCCACAGTGGTAGACTGGTTGATAAGGGGCAGTTTCTGTACTTTTTTTTATTTATTTCATTTACATGTAAACGTTTGTTTCTGCATTCTCAGCTCAGATGTGATGTTTCTCACATGAATACATAATCATTTTGCTTAGCTTTCAGTATTGCCTTCCTTCAAATTAAACTTTACAAGACTGTAGCAAATTATAGAAAATCACCTGGATATTTTTGTGAAGCATGAATTTTTGATGACAAAATTGAGATGTCTGAACACCAGTGAGTTATAATTGAGATTATTATCATTCCAGTCTCTGTCGAACTGGGAATGACTTGCTGGTTTTCTGAAAAGGTGCAGTTGAGTATGGAAGTAACCACTAGTTTTATCGCACTTATGTAAGTCTCACTAGAACTGTACCTGTTTAAAGATCTGTTCTTAAATATATACTGTATAAATGTCTATGAAGAGCCCAACAGAAGCTGGGATATGTAAATTCTACAAAACGGACCCAGTTCCCTGGGGTAAGAGTTGCGTTGCAAATATATTTCAGTTGGTGTTACACTACACTACCCCCCCCCCCCCCTTTTTCCGAATTTGTGGGTCCACTCTAACTATGAAAGTGAGGAATTCATTGACAGCATTGTGTACTACTACTCACTTTGATTGTCAATTTTACAAAAAAATTTGCTTTACAATTTCAATTAATCAGACTATACCGTTACCGCCATTTTCAACTGTAGTTGAGTTATTGATTTCTATTGCATCTGTATTTGGCACACCTGTAGGCGTTGTCAACATTGCACATTGCACGTCCACCTTACCAATCCTTTGTTCACCATGTAGTATCGACTCTTCCTGTCTGGATTTTTTGCATTCAGGATCAGCAATTTCATCGAGTCCATGTTTTTCAGTGCTGTCATAATCTGTGTGGCAACTCAGACCATTCTCTGCTTTCCCTTTCAGTTCATCTTTGGAAGTCTCGCCACTTTTTACAAAGTCTATCGTTTTTGAGACTTCTTTCATAATTTCTTGGCTTTTGTTGACGTCTCCAAGCAGTGAATGAATATGTGCAAGCAGGACATCAAAGAACATGGGAACGCCGTCATACCCTGCAAAAATTAAAACAATTTCAGTTCCCATCATTGTTTACAACTCATCCTTCCTTCCTGTGATTGTGTAAGAATCCGGAGCAAACACAAAACTTGTAAAGAACAAAAAAGGCTGCAGCTTTACAGTAATAATTTTTATCCTGTTCAAACAAATCTCAACTTTTATGTTGATACAAACACAGTACCATCACTGAATTTGTACACAACTCATTATACTGTGATTGTGTAAAAAAAAAAATTGGGGCAAACATAAAACCAGGGAAATTTTATGTTTTATACTGTAATGCT